>NC_135999.1:33094962-33109962 GCF_048128805.1 Centroberyx gerrardi
GCGTCACAGATTAATTGAATGTTTATGGAGTGGTATTGTTTGCGATTTAAATAGGGAAATGTGTTTGGAGACGGTGCTTTGATGCACACAGTCTATTGCTCCTATGATGTTGCTCTGATGAATGCCGAAATGTTCGTGGCAACATTCGTAAGTACACTTTAAGATCCAATCTAACCATACACACATTTCGTAAATGAGGCCCCCTGACTCCAGAGTCAACTGTCGGTTGAAACGGCGAGTTCCGTTGCTAGGCCTCTTGCTGCTAACAATGACTGCGTTTACATGGACTTGAGTATCCCGGTTATGAGGCTTATCCCGGTTTTGATCATATTCAGGATATGGCGTTTACATGGAACACAGAGAAATCTGGTTATTCATATCCCCGTATACATGATAAATACTAGTATCCCGGTTACTGATTACTGCATGCTATTTGCGCAGGCGCCTGTGATGTTTACAACACAAACTGGCAATTTTGATATCATTAATCTGATATTCCTCTGTAACTGTTAACCTTAAATTAATTTGACTGTTTTGTTTTGATGTTTGGCCACGTAGTAATGCTTCTTTAGTATTTTCCACCGCGACCTGACTTGCTCCACTGTATGTCTTGGGAAACCGGCGTCCTGTAGTCTGTATACTACAGACTTGAATAGGTCAGCATTTCGATGCTTTCTCCCATCTAGCGTAAGCTGCCAAGTATATTTAATTCTTTCATCACCGAAAGACAAAACTCTGTTCCTCATCGCTCCAGAAGTGAGACGCTCTCGTTGCCGCCATTGTTTGTGTTTTTCTGTTACGTCACTTGGCTGAAGCCGCGCCTGCGCAGGTAGTCGGCAGCGGTCAGAAACCGGGATAAGATGTATACATGCAACAGTATCCCGGTTTCTTTCGGAGTACTCCAGCTAGCATAATCGGGTTTCTCAAAACCGGGATAAGGGCTTATCCAGGTTTCTGAAATCGGGATATGATGTTTACATGCGCAAACACAAAAAGGGGATACTTCAAAAACCCGATCATAACCGGGATACTCAAGTCCATGTAAACTCTGTCAATGAGTCCAAATGGGGTTTGTCAAAACATGTCCAAAAAAGCCATTTGTAGGCTCCACAGGGGAGTTGACATTAAACATGACACAATTATGCCATTACACACGCTTTCATTAATCACAAAATCACAGAACTATTTTTCTGTGCCTCAGCACAGACTGCTGTGGGGTGAAAGTGCGTTACTGGCAGCGTGATCTAGTTTTGCGGACGGTCAGGTCAGATTGTAAACAGCAGAGTTTGGTATCAGACTATCCTGGCTTTTTTTTTTAGATATTTTGACAAACCTCGTTTGAACTCATTGTTAGCAGCAAGAGGCCTAGCAACTGAGCTCGCCGTTTCAACCGTCAGCTGACTTGGGAGTCAGTATTCTCTGTGGGTCCACGTTCTATGGGTAGAGACAAATTGTATTTAGACAAAATCTCTTAACTTATCCTTTAAGGGTGCTGATGTCATATAGGCCATAACTTTTTTTGAACTTGGCATGCTTACATAGTGGACACGGTACCTGTGACTGGATGGCAGTAGTTTGAAACAGTCAAAGAGGCGGGGGGACGGGTCAGATATGATGGTGGTGACCTTTCTTTAGCATTATGAAAGATTTTGCGTCTCTCGCTAGCTCTTCTAGTCAGCATTAGCATATTAGCAATGCATGGCAGCAAGGAGACAGAGAAGCTCCTTTTGGTTCTTGCCTTAAGTCAGTTTATACTGAAGCTAGCCCAACAGTACACATAAAAATGGCCACCGCTCCGACCATCCAGGAAAGTTGATGAACGTTCTGTGGCTCCACCTGTTCGACGGCTTCCCCATTGATGGTTATTGGGGAGTGGGGGAAAGTGTAACTTGCAGGTGATTCAATGTGCTCAAGGAGCTTGCGGAGTAGACAGGTCACAGCAACCTCTGCGCCCCTGCTAGCCTTGTACGCAAACTGCAGGGAGTCAGCACAAGCTTATCCAGACACTTCATGGCTATAGAGGTTAGTTCCGTTGGTCTGAAGTGGTTAGGCTTGGATGGCCGGGGGCATTTGGGCACAGGCACTATTTTGGAGGTTTTCTAGAGTACAGGGACAGTGGCAGAGCAGATGGTTTTCTGGAACAAGGGGTTGAAGGCCAGGGAGGCGCAGACTTTTCACGTCACGCCCCGAGATGCCATCTGGGCCAGGAGCTTTATTTCTTTTTACGTCTGCTGAATTGCAGATGGACATCATGCTCCGAGAACAATGGGGTCATTGGTGTGTTTGGCAGAGCTTTGAGGAGATTGTCACGATTTGCCTTTGTAATATCTTGAGAAATACAGAGGCATGAGAACATCACATGCCAACCTATTCTTTCAACTATGAGTAGGAACACGACATTTAGTCTCTTCTGTTTCTGGTGGGGCTCTACATGTCTGCTTTGCACCTGGCTCTCAGGATGAAATACTAAATCAGTTTGAGTCCAGGACTGAAAGACCTCCTTGCCTTATGTACAATTTACTTATTTTTCAGGACAAAGTAGGGTCAGTATTTGCAAGTTAACAACAGGTACACTTTAGTTCAAAGAAGAGATGACAGAATGACTTCTGCAGGGTTTATGCGTTGTTCTTTTTGGTGTAGACTTTGTGGTGTTTTGGGATAGACTCCCATTGTGCCACGTTGTGGTGTTGTGTGTTGTAGTATGCTTCATGCTGTGCTTTGTGCTGCTTTTACATAATTTCCAGTATACCTTGTGATACTTTGATGGGCTTTCTTGAATGCTTTGATGTACTCTGTGCTACTCTCTGGTGCTAAGGAATACTTTTGTGAGTCTTGTAACAGGCTTTGTGGCACTTGGAGATCATCTGTGGTACACCATGTGGTATTTTGTGGTACATACGAGATGCATTCCCATTGCATCACATGAATAGTGTATCAGCTTTTTTGTTTGTTTTGTTTTTTGGCAATGCTTTAGTGTGAGTAGAAATAAGTTACTTGAATAATTGGTTTTCATATGATGAGTTGCAACATTTTGGGTGGCTTTATTACATTAGATTTTATGATATTACAGGGAGTTATTACATTATGGTCAATTATTACATTTTGGGCCCCCCCTTTACAGGGGTTGTTGCTTTCACTGAAAAACAAGGTGTTCCAAGGTACTCTTAAAGCAAAAAATGTAAAAAGCCTTCAGTGCATTTTTGGGACAACCAAAACATTATAAACATTCTCCAACATGTTTTTTTCAATTTCATGCAGTTTGGTATGCGACTCCCTGATGAAGGCCGCAGCATTGCCAAAACATGTCATGTGGTATGTTCTTTTGACCATGAAATAAAGGCTTTTTTAATATTTTTTTGCTTGAGGAGATCCTTGGAAGTCTTTCTTTTTCATTACCAGGCAAACCTTTAATCTATTAGCAGAGTTTTCACAGTTATTTATTAGAGTGAATCAGAGCAACAAAAAGAATGGATTTTGGTGTCAGATTAATAATAATGTAATCCTTGATCTGTTTTAGACTGGATTTTTGTACACACACACACACACACACACACACACACACACACACACACACACACACCTATTGTACTCAACCACCGTATTCTCTAATAAAGAACTGTCTGACAACTGATGCTTTTTGGGGGCATGCAGTGGTGTGTGCGTGTGTGTGTGTGTGTGTGTGTGTGTGCTTGTGGGCACATGCATATTACAGCTTGTACACCTGCTGGCAAGGCATCTCAGTCAAAACCAGTCCTCCATTCTGCTCTATCTGGCTGTAGCTCACAGGATAGCATTACTTTAATAGGACAAATTCCTAGTGGAAAAAAATAACTGGTTCAAAGTGTTCCTCTGGTTATTTCAAAAGATTATTTTCTCATATGGATTTTTTAATTCCTGCTTAATTAATTAGGTAAGTTGTGGAAGCATATGGCTGAGGACAAAAGTCCTGAGCTGGACTGAAACCCTAAACATTGTGAATGCATGATATGCGTCTTAAGCACCACCAGGTGCATGGCAGGTGGTGAATGGCATTAGGTGATTATGACCAATAAAAACACGGCAGGTAATGACAACATGCTGGCACGCCATTACACTGTAAAGGCCATTGGTGGATGCAAGACATAGGACAAAAGATGTAAAACGTATGACGTAGAATGTATGATGAAGAAGGTATTACAACGGACATGAGACGCAGGTTGTATTATGCAGGATGTAAGATGCGGAACGTAAGATTTAAGACAAAGGATGTAGGACATAGGGCACAAGACATAGGATGTCAGGCAGAGGATGAAGGACGTAGGATGCAAGACATAGGACATTGTCTTGTATCTGTATCTTGTATCTATTTGCGTTGTAAGACGCAGGGCATAAAATGTAGGACAGTAATTCTCAACCTTTTTCATATCAAGGACCCTAATTTAGTCCACATTAGGGCCACGGACCCCCATTTGATGAGAAATTGTCTCGTGGACCCAAATCTGAGAATATTTTTATTGTCAGATATGATTTTTTCCAGAATTCCATGACTATCTGTATTGTAGGTAGAGAGATGACAGTGAAACTATGATCAAAATAGTCATTCTTCTACATTCTTTAATTGTGTTAACTTCTTGTAAATGAAATACTGGTGACATTTAACAATTCATCAATTTGCTGGGCACCTCTGATGTAGGACACAGAACATATTCAGAACGTCAAGACGTAGGTCACAACACACGGGACGTAAGATACAGAATGAAAGACGTCGGACATAGGGTGCAGGATGCAGGAGTAAGATGTAGGATATGAAACACAGGACATAACACACAAGACATAAAAGTAGAATGATATAAGGGATAGAACAAAAGATGCAGATTATAAGAAGCAGGACGTAAGACGTAGAGCAAAGGACATAAAAGTAGGACTTACGACATAAAACATAGGACATGTAAGATAAGTAGGATACAAGATGTAGGTGTGTATGTGTGTGCACTCTGCAAAAAGATGTGTCATGTCAACATATTTGTAGCTGAGTGTCTGTTCCAAGTGTTTTCTGCCCAATTATGATATATAGAATCAGAAAAATTGAATTGAAATGGCAAAATTCTAATTCGTACGTGTTGTTTCTAATATGCATAAGTCTCCATCACGGATGTAATCATTACCACGAGAATATTGCCAAGTACATCTGTTTGGTCTACAAATGAAAGCACGACATATGGATAAAATATATGAAATATAACATTAGCTGACATTAAAGAACAATAACAACTTGACCAATACTAATCAGTTCTTGAAAGAGTTTTTATTCTCCTCGTGGATGTTTATTTTTTTTTTTTCCGTCTGATTCAGGCTGATTTTTCAACCCAGCGGATGGAAACACATTTAATTTGCATTTAATTTTTTGTGACATTTCAAATATTTGGAAGCAGACATAGCCATATTGACACATACCTTGTGTCAATATGTGTTGTTATTACTAAATGTGGTGTATGTATTAGGATACTATTAGGATACATACTGCATGTATGTGCATGCAGTATGTGTACATGCATAAGTTTGCGCATGCATTTTCCGGTGGTTTTTTATGTTTGTAAGCTTGCATTCTTGTGTGTGAGTGTGTGTGTGTGTGTGTGTGTGTGTAATATAGTTAGATAAATAGCCGTGTTTAGAGTTAGCTATCCTCCTTGACCCTGGCCTTGTGTCTGTGTTTTTTCAGTGTTTGATTTGAACACAGCTCAACTCAGCTTGTATACTAAAACAGCCATCCACCCTGACTTGACTGTAGGCAAACAGCAGAGAGATGAAAGGAGAGAGAGAGAGAGAGAGAGAGAGAGAGTCCTGAGTCTCTACCAAACAAAAGCGACACTCTATATATACCTGTACTGCTGGTATTGGGGTCAAACACGGACTTTCCTACTCAGGAATTTGTCTATTCAACCAGAAAAATACAACACCATGTAGACAGCTTGGTGCCTCTCCAGGGGCCTCATTTATAGAAACAGTTTCCCGTGCAAGTTTTAAAGATTCAAGCCAAGCAAGATGGCATTTTGAACATTTTGAACTTATTTCATATGTCAGTGAGTTTTCTCCAAGTTTGTGTGTAAAGCTAAAACAAATTTTTGCATGTTAGTCATTTAGCTGACGCTTTAATCCAGCGACTTCCAGTGAGTGTGTTGCTGTTTGATTTGAACCCAATTAAGGCAATACTCAGACTATCGAAATTGTCATGTAAACTGCTCTATCTAATTATCTTAATTGGAGTAAGGTGATAATCAGAGTAAGCATGACATGATTAACACCTCTGGATTTCGGCTCAGTGTTTCGATGCATTTGGGCATGTCAAACAGATTTCTTTTGTCAAGTCATAAAGGTCACCAGACACAGTGATCTGGATGTTGCATTGCTAAACAAAAAAAGCTAACATGATGGCATTTTCTGCTTTTGGACAGGATTGCAAATAAAGGTAAGGTGTGTAAATGTGTAAGGTGTTACACAATAACGCAAAAAGAACAAAGAAATACAAAGAAAGTGCAGGACAAAATGTTCCAACATGTCGACATACGGACAAGAAGGAGAGGAGATGCTGGGAAAGCTGGCTCTAATAGGGTCCCTTCAGACCTTTAGACTGATAAGCATATGAATCCATGTAAACTGGGTTATCATGTCACCTAGAACCATCTAAACCTTTTAATTGAAATATAACCTTAAAGGAAAAATCCACCCTAAACACTTTATCACTGTTAAAAAAAACAGCTAAACTTGAATTTCAGGTTTTGGTGTCAGTCCCTCAGAATCAAAGAGTGAGGGCTTCTGTCTAGAGCAGCCATTTTGTACTAATGATCAACAATCATATAGGGAGAAATCCATCGTAGAAGAGGCAGAGAGACCCATTTCTCCACCCACAGGAGCAGGAAATAGACCAGAATGCAATGCAGCAAACAATCTATACATGCCCCAGTATCCTGGCTAATATTAGCATGTCCCAGCTGCCATAATAAGATTTTGCGTAGCCATAATATTACATTATACATATTGAAAAACGGTATACACACCAATTCTTAAATGGGACACCTGGGTATAATTAATATTATTAGATATTAATGTACATGTAAACATGCACTGACAAACACTAAGGAACCAGGGAGTTGAAAAGCAATGATCTCTTTTAAATCCATATTTTAGCAACAAAAGAAGTCAATAACAATTTTTTTTTTCCATGATCCTAATTGTTTGTTTACAGTCCTCATTTTTTCTTTCAGCCCATCACAATCTACATAAAATACTATTGTATCCAAAGAGGTAGCCCAAATTTATGCAATATTTGGTAAAGAAAAAAAAAAACCCGAAAGAATGTGTTTTTTTCTTTTCTTTTCCTTTTTCCTTTTTCCTTCATTCTCTTTTCAATATTTTAATTGTTTTTAATTTGCTCTTAATGTTTTTAAATCACCCTAATTTCCCTTTCCCCTCATCCATTATCATTTTAAAAGGTCAACGCATGCAAACATGAATGCAGCATCACACTGTGTATCTGCTCAAAATGCTTCCCATTAACCAGCAGTAGTTGTCCCATTAACCTGCCACAATAAAAGCCCCGCTTTTTATGACCCGCAAATAATATTTGAGTTTCCCTCTGAAAAACAAACAAGTTGGGGGGCGGCTGTGTTAATGTGCCAGAAATTCACGGCCAATAGGATTTCTTGATTTAGTGCCTGTTACCGTGGAGAGGGGTACGATTTACGGCGCGTTGTAAAATTGATCTACAATCAAGGTTTTGCTACAGTGCGGTGATGTGGGACAGCTGCTTCAGGTCTCTGTAGAAAATACTGGCTGCCGGAGAGAAAGCAGACAGGTTTATAGCATGTAGTGTGTGTATAATATGTGTGGAGAATGTATTTATGTGTGTGTGTGTGTGTGTATGTGTGTGTGTGTGTGTGTGTGTGTTTGAGGAGAAGTGCGTGCCTGGCCTTCTGTATGGAAGATCATACTGTCTTCCTGAAAAACAAAATCTGCTTTGATGTGTTCTGTTTTTCATTTTATTTTTATAACGCAGAAGATAAAACTTTACAGTGCACCGTCAGACGTTACGTAAGGTCTCTCTCTCTCTTTTTCTCTCTCTCGCTTTCTGCTCTTCTATCTATCCTTGCGTCTAAATCCCGAGAGAGAAGACAGGCTGAGACTTGTCATGTCGGTGGAGTTGTTATACTCACCTGTCTATCTGTTTATCTATCTGTTTGTCCTCCTCTGTCCGCAGAGACTTGTCAGCTCGAGAGACTCTCGTTATGTTCGTCTATCGGTGTGTCTCCATCCGTCTTCCGGTTCGTCTAAATCCCATGCGTGGGCAGAGTTCGACTTGTCAGCCGTAAGAAGAGCCACTTGTTAGGTTGCTCTCTAATCTCACCCCTCCAGCCTGTGAGCCTCTAGTGTTTGTTGGTATCGACTGACAGCTTTTCATGGGTCAATAAAGCTCCTCTCTCACCTGTTGGCTTCGGGGTGTCTGCAAGTTTCATCAAGTCAAATCCCAGTTATAATGAAATATACAGCCACTGAAATTAATGTGAAAATGGAAAGAAAAAATACAAAACTGTGGACCGATTGGACAGGTAAGACCTCTAAAACTGAATGTAAGGCTTCAAGGCTGTATGTACACTGCAAAAAAACATCCATCCTAACAAGTCATTTAGTCTCATATTCAGCCTTCAAATCTTATTTTTCTTAAACCAAGTCTGCCAGTGAGGAGAGATAACTCCACTTGTTTCCAATGCAGTTTTACTTGTTTCAGGAATTTTCTAGAAATGAGTGTCAATATCTTGAAATGTCAATATCTTGAAAAGTCAGAATAAGGCAAATCACCGCAATATTATCAAGAAAATGACACTTGATTCTACAAAACTCTTGAAACAAAGTGATTTGCATCAGAAACAAGTGAAATTATGAAACCCCATTGGCAGATTCTTTCACTTATTTTAAGAAAACTATGATTTTAGGACTCAATAATAAACTAAATGACTTCTTAAAATGGAGATTTTTACAGTGTAACAGTGTTCAAGGACCTGTGAGACCTGTGCAGACAGCTTTCTCTTATGTGTCCTGATTCAATCGCTGGGACTTCCACTGGTAAACTCACTCATTTCTGTAATCACGGTTATGTAATTATGATTACACAGTGAAAAAGTGCTGCAGGCGTGGCGGTCGAGAAGAAGCTGTCAGATGTTGCTGCAAACTACCTCAGAAGTCTGAAACTGAATTGGTTTTGAGTCCGCAAGATGGTTCAGTCCCTCAACTTTTCATTGGTGCGTGACACATATTAAGCTTCAAGAATTAGAAGTTGCTACATTGCAGGCGAAAAGAAACACAAATCGAAAGACTAACAAGGCTTTACTCATTTCTGCATAATCTGTTTTATGAGATTATCTATTCATCATTCAGTATCTCTAAAATAAAAAATATTTGTCCAATTTGTGTTATTTTGCTGGTAAAGGACATATGTTACCGAATATGCCTTAAAAAGTATGATCATTTATTTTAAAGAGTAACTAAACCCCAAACCCAAATCTTTGTGAAGCCTCACAACTAATGGTAAAACACATGCTACTGATCTTTGGTGATGTGTCACCACCGCAATAGAAGGTGAAATCACTTGGCACCAGCCAATAGCAGACGGCGATTTCAGTAGCATGCTTTTTACCATTAGATGTCAGGCTTTACACAGATTTGTGTTTGGGGTTTAGTTACTCTTTAAGTAAAAAGCCAGCAAAGAAGACTTTTATAAAATTGTCACTTGCAATCAACAAGGTCACAAAGAAGTTGCACTTTAAGGTGACATTTGCCTAAACAAGCTAACAAAGTTAGTCCATGAAATGCCAGTGTAGCAGGCTCTGTCATTTGCTGTCAGTAATAAAAAGTTCACAAAAATGGAATAAAAACTTGTCAAAATTAAAGTGCAAACATTCCCAACGTTTCACAAGATGTCAGCCTATTGTTCCTGGGTTTGTCTGTCTGAGTAAACACTCCGATGTGAGATGCTGTCCGGTCCAATTAATTTCACCTCTCTGTTGTTGCAATGACTGCTCTTCATTCAAGCTGATCAAAGATTTCCAGTGTAAGTGTAAATGAGCCACCTTTCATTACTTTTATGTCAATCATGTTTTTGTAGATGTTGTAAAAAAAGATAAAAAAGAAAGGAAAAGTAAACTTGAGACTTAAAATCCTGTCTAGAGTGAAATGAGATGCAGTCTTTGAACGTGTTTTTCTCACTTTTAGTATCCTCTGTAGTAGATTTTAATAATTCATGAATTGTTCAGGGTAATTGTTTTTTACTGGTTTAAAAAAATCCAACTCATCACTGTTTTGTTGTCAGTTTTTGGGTCCTGTCCAGATTGTCTAATGGAATTTTCACTTTCTGGTCAGGAATTAAAAAAAAACAACAACAAAAAAAAAACAGTGCCCTGTGTATCATTTTAACATCAATTAATCATTACCACATTAATTTTGAGACATTAGTACAATTAACCAACAACACCATCACAGAGCAGGAAGTCAGAGTTTATGGGAAATGTGGTTTTAATTTGAAGAAACTAAAAAAATTCAAATCTAGAACGATATCTAGAAAGATAACTATAAATATAAACAGATTAAAATCCCTCTAAGTAAATAGAATGTCTATGTTCCCACTTCAATGATAACTATACAAACATCCATAACAATAACTATAACTATATTTTTGGTTCAATCTCAGAGCAATTTTTTGGATGCAGAGACGACGATAAAACATTTTCAACCAATCAAAATACATTTCTACAAAGGAAGTGGGTTGGAGAATTCTGTAGCTCACTGCAGTGATGGCGTTCCTTGCTCAGGAACTGATTATAGAAGTCTAGAGGAACCCGGCGCCATTCGACAAAGGCATCCCTTCTAAAAATGTTGAAAAGAAACATGACGTATGGGTCTGGATCGGAAGAGCTCGTGGGATTAGCGCTAAATCATGTTTACCGATTTGGAAGCTAGTTAACTCGCTAACTAGCGTATTTGCTAGTTAGCTAGCTAACTAACAAAATAGCATCATGTGTTAGCCAACCTGACCTGCCAAGGGCAAATGCAATATAGCACATTTAGACAAATGTATCATGTCTTTTTAATGGCTATGACAGGGAGGTAGCAACGTGTGTGTCCCCTTAAATACTGAAAAAAGAAAAAAACATTAGCTAGTTAGTAGCTGTGGTGACAGGTGTTTCTCTCAAAACATGGGCTACAGAAGACTTGCTTCTTTGATCACAGTCTCCTACCGGCAAAGAAATGAACAGCTTCACTTGTCTCCCATTAGCTCTCATATAAACAAAGCGCAATAATGTCAAGACAGCGCCCGTAAAAGAACATTTGATTCTACCAGCTCCTCTCTCTTTTGCAGCAGTTCATGAACCCAAATCTTTCGGCTATGTCGTGTATTTACTTTCGAGAGCGAGTAAAATCAATGCAAGTCACTAAACCTCCATTTTGCTCTGAATACTCGCCACCGAAATAAAACAATAGCGTTGTAGTGTGAATGCTTGAGCAACAATATATCGTTATAGTTTACAGCTATCTTAATAGTTATAGTTCTAGGTGTGAATGGGCCTTAACAATACTGCTGGTGTGAGATAGAGGCTACCAATCATCTCCGCCATGGTTTCATTTGTTTTACAATAATTACACCAAGGTAGCACTATTCATTTGACAATGACATATTGATGTTTAAAAATGCTGCTGGTACTGCATTTCCTGTAATGCAGTCTTTTAAAATTGAAAAAGTCTACCATTAGACAGTATGCAGGCTGAGATTGGCAGATATTTTTGTTATGATCATCATGTTATCATCATCATTATCATCATTATCATCATCACTATCATCATCATCAATCTTTTCAGGTCTGTTTCTATAATGAGCCCATAACAGCATGAGGATGATTGCATACACACACACACACACACACACACACACACACACAGTGGAACAGCTGGCATCTGTTCTGGTATGGCATCTTCATCTAAGGGGCCTCATCATCTGCCCTCCCTCTCTGTTTTCATCTTTGTCTTTGTCTCTCCGCCTCTCTCTCTCTTCTCTCACTCTCTCTCTGTCTCTTCCTCTCTTCCCTCATTCTCCCTTCCTCCTCTCTTTCATCCTCTGTCTTTCATCTCTCTTTATCAACATCTTTCCCTCCCTCTCTCCAATACACAGTGCACTGCGCCACGCCATCTTGGGTCTCCCTACATTATCGCTTGTGCACACCCACACACACACACACACACACCTCCCCTATTACTAGCCCCGGTATGTCCTACCCCCCTCTGTGTCACCTCCTCTCTTTCTTGGCTGTTCAAACAAACGCCCTCTATCTCTCCATCCACCCATTCAAGGACACCTTTCCTCCTCACACACACACACACACCCACGCATGCACACAAACACACACACACACACACACACAAACACACACACACACACAGTCCCAGCGTGCCAGTCAAATGACACTCCTTTGCTGAATCTTTTTGAGGAGTTTTACAAGCCTCTTCTCATGTCTGCTTGAGGAAGACGAGTTTAGAAATACCTTTTCACTGCAAAAGGATGATTGACTTATTGTTTGATACTGTACCTTGCTATTATGTGTGTTTGTGTATGTACAGGTACAGGTAAACCTTGTTATCCCTAGAGGGGAAAATTCATTTGGTCATATACATCACAAAGATGATGGACATCAAAAAACCCACAGTAGACACAGTCATACATTTCATATCACACACCGGTTAGTTGGGCTATGTTCTGGGCCCATTACACCAAATCCCCTGATGGCCTATTCTATTATTTTTAACTGCTCTGGCCCAGGTGAAAAATGTGTTATTGCTGAGGGAACAAACAAGCTTTTATATCATGCCGTCCTAATTCTGTGTGCGTTTTGTTGTGCCGCGGTCCTTGCGAAGACTAATTGCTCTCAAAAGCATAGAAAGATAAGGAAAATCCTTCTCCGTAAGGACATCTTACCGGCCTTCTCTTTGAAAGGCCTCCACAATACATACTTTAAAGTGGGTCTTCCCTGCTTTTTAAGAGCCGTAGCTGGTCATGTCCCCATGAACGTGTACGTCGAATGGAGATGTGTGTGGAGGGTGAAGACGCTCAGCAAAATGATGAATTCTTTAATTTCCCTATAATTTAATTCACTACAAATGATCCAAATTAGAGGATGTGTAAGAATTACTGCTGTATAGGTTTCACTTTCACCACTATTGTCTCCCCACGTACAGTATAGACATTGAATTATACAAATCAACAACTCAAATCTTCTCAAATCTGGGAGCAGATCTGATCAACTGGGGGTCTGGGGCCTAATGTGGGTCTATTTCTACACAGTTTAACAAATTTTGTGAAATCTCAAAAAATGAAGATTACAGGATGTGGACATGAATAATGTGAAGATTACATTCCTCCACCAGGAAATGAACATGTGACAATAGCACAAATTGGACACAAATTTTGTCACATGAAAAGGTTAGCTAAAGGTTAGGTTTAGGCAAGTAAAAAATGAAAACTTCACTCCCAGTAGAAAAGTTCTTGTCATGAACTGGGAATGGAACCCCGGTCGTCTGAGGTAAATGTCCCCACCCATCCACCCTCCCAAACCTCCACACTTACTTTCCACCGTTCAATGTCAAACTACTGCCTGTTTCTAGTCGTGTCTCCTCCATGTAATCCTTTCGTGGTGGGGAAACGTGTTACTCATTTTCCGTGCATGGAGCACATTGTTTGCATGCTCATTTCACAAAATCGTGAGACCAGGCTGGTCTGTTTGAAGGTCTGTGACATGAAAACGTTTGAGATGCCTTGGTCTTACGGCTCCGTACAAGCCTACAAACTTCTGACAACCACTCTCGGTATACACTCACATGATCCGATGTTTTTTGAGCTGTTTATAAAACCAGGACCTTGGCAGCTGAAGGTAAAACATTGTCACAACTTCTGGAAGTATGGATTTGACAGTATGAAGAAGGTGAAACTGTTTCCCAAATGCTACAAAGTGCATAACATAGTTTTTAGGAGCAAACACATGGCCCCAGAACCTTTCAGAATCCTAGGCAAAGATACTGCTAAAAACCTGTTGTGTTCTTTATAAGGATAAAGATCCATGTTGGACAACAATCTCATAGTTTCATAGCAAGTTGAACTTTTAACCCAACATCTCATCTTGTAAGACTGGGTATTTTATTCTTTTTTTTTTTTTTCAAATGGCAGATATCTCATTTTTTTAATGAAACCCTTCATTTCCTGTAATGCAGTCGTATCTGCCTCATACAAAACAAATTTATTGAAATGTTATCAGTCCTCAAAGTATTAAAATGAACTCTTAGAACTGAGTCATTTCAGTTTGCCTAGAGTCTCTATGCTTCACATGAAAACAATTCCATGTATCCATTTGGTGGGGAGTACATAATAATAGCTGTTTACCAACCATTGGCAGTACCTTTCACATTGTGGTGATATACAGTAGACAAAAACCATCTGCTGTGCCTGCAGAGGTAATTTGACCAAAAAAATTTTGCCTTGCAGTACACGCTCACTTCCTAACTAGAAAACATTTTTGTTTTTATTGATAATGAGAATATGTTCATTGATAAACGAAAGCTAAGTTCGAGAGACCATCATCTAACCAGACAACCAGGGTTCAAACCCCCGTCTTGGCGAGGATCTGCCCTGTTGAAGTGTCATTGAGCAAGACACTTTTTCCATCACACCAACTGATTCTGACCAAAGCCTTGTCGATTGCTTCACTGTAGAGCTACTTAAAAGACATGCTTTAGGTGCTTTCGGGGTTGGTTTCTGAAGTATCCACTGAACTGGAGAGCCTTACCCAGGCAAGCAAGATGTAGCTAGCAGCTCTATAGGGAACCAATTAATGAGATTTTGGTCAGAATCGATCAGTATGATGGAAAATGGAGCCTGCTTCTCCTGAAATTTTGAAATGAAATGAGAACGATGTCTTAACATGCAAATAC
>NC_135999.1:33114962-33134962 GCF_048128805.1 Centroberyx gerrardi
GCTTTGATAAGATGGGAAAAGGAGATTTTTGAAAATGTTCATCCACCAGTGTTACCCAAAAAAAGTAAAATATTACTCAGTACTAATTCCAAAAATAATATCATTGCTTATTGCTTCCTAGGAGTGGTAATTTGTTACACTACTTGTTATATTAGTTTTCCGTTCCTCACGCTCTCTTCCTTGTAAAATCAGGATCAGTCAGTTTCTCCTCCTGTGAACGATCAGGAAACAAAACAGTGTTGATGTCCAATGTTCCTGTTGTCCTTTTACTGGAGAGAATCAAAGTAGTGAGAATACTTCCACCCAGAGAAAGCCAACTTCTATTTCTCATCAAAGTAGAGGGAATACTTCCACCCAGAGAAAGTCAACTTTTGTACCATTTCCCATCAAAGTAGAGGGAATACTTCCATACTTGATCAAAAACAGAAAAAGTGAGAATGTAGACGGGCCCTGGTTAATGTGCAAAATTCATACCACCTGTTGTACTCTATAGAAGGTGACATCACCTGGCACCAAAGACCAGCCAATAGCAGAAGGCCTATTCAGTACCCTACCCTTCACCATTAAATGTCAGGCTTCACCACAGATTTGGGTTTGGGGTTTAGTTACTATTTAGGTTTATATTTGTGGTTAATTTTCGGCTTTATTGTATAAAATTTCCGTTCTCATGTGACTCTGTGCCATGTTGGAAAGAACGATTACGTCACATCTCGGCCAATTCCTGCTGCATCTACAATCCCGATTTCTCCGACTTGATCGTCTGACATAAGGTGTTCATGTGGCGCCTCCTGGTGGGAAACCAGACCGTAAATCTGTGGTTGCTTTTCCTGTGTTCTGATAATTTATGTGAAATGTATATGGTGTACATAATCTGTTACCTTTTCACAGTTATCAAAGAACTGCATCATCATTAAAATGTTGTTTTTTTCTGGAAGTCACAAAATGCTAACAAGCTAGCAAACTTCTGTGCAAACATTTTGAGACTTCAAGAAAAAACATTTTAATGATCATGCTGTTGTTTGACAGCCGTGAAAAGGTATCGTCAAATTATTTACACCATATACATTTCACATAAATTATTAGAACACAGAGAAAACAACCACAGAAAATGTTGATTTACTGTTTTGCTCATAGAAACTGAATAGGGTTTCGCACTTGTACCGCACTTTGCAGGCATGGCCTTTATGCCGTGTCATCGCCATTGTTATCTATGTTTACCATTTGTATATGATGTACCAAATCCACTTGGAAGAACAGCGAAAACATTTCCTCTGACAAAAGCTCGTTCTCGCTCTGAGGAACGTTTGAGCCAATCAGTGCCTTTGTGGGCGGGATTAAAGTTTGAACTGTTTGTGCAGCGGTTTTTCATTGGCTTTTCAGCAGAATAATATTTGTTGAAATCACTCCCTTAACCAACATATTGTCTTTGCAAAGACAATATTTTTGTCAAAAACGACCAACATTCTTGGTGAAGTTAGTGAATACGTCCAGCATCAGTGTCACTGAAAATGATGTCAGAGCAGCTGGATTTGTCAGTCACTTGTGATTGGTTAGGACAGAAAACGGCTAACATGGAGGCAATCTCAGGCTGAATAATGGAGTGGGAACAAAATGGCCATTCAGTCTGAGTATCAGGCTAGTTGGATTCGCCACCTTTCTGCACTAAAAGACTCTCAGTCGGCCTTTAATCACCTGGCTGAACCCGGACAGAGGAGGAGATGAGCGGAGAGAAAGAAAAGTCAAAGATAGAAAGTAGGGATTAGTCTTATTGGAGCGGACCGTTAAGTTTGTGCCATATATTTCAGGCGCATATTATAATGTTTTGGGTGGGATATGTGCATATATTACAGACCTTTATGTCCAAGTGACTGCCCAAATCGCCTTTCACCGGAATGTAATCCCGTGTTGTCTCGGGATGATGAAGTTGAAGCGGGGGCGTTAATTCTTTTCTACCGACCAAGGCCTCAGGGATGAATCTGCCTGACCAGAGAAAGAAAGAAACACAAAGAGGTGAAAAGAAAGAGAAGAGCAGAAAAGAAAAGAAAAATAAAACCATCCAGGCCTCACTGGTTTAATCCAGCTGAGCTGGAGGTATAGAGGGAAAGTAAAAGAGAGAGGAGAAACAAGTGAGAGAAACACAGGTGTGCATAGAGGATGGTGAAAAGAGAAGATGGGAGGTTCATTCACGTAAGCCAGTGAGAGGTGGAGAAAAGAGGAAGGGAGAGAAGGAATGTTAATCTAAGTCGTCCTTCACACCTACAGTCTTCTGTGTCGGTCAAAGGTAAACATTTTCAGTAGTTTTCTCCTTTGTAGCAGTGGATGTGATGACAAGAGTTCAACCAGTGTGAGGTTTTTCAGTCTGATACCGACCGATATGTTTGGATTGAAGATGACGATAGCCAATATTTTGTGCCGATATTCAATATCTTTAAATTTGACCATTTTCGTGCCCAAAAAAATGACAAGTATTCAGTATTTACCTGAAGATTTTGTTCTTATCAGGGTGGAAAAACCTCTGAAACAGCATTTAGACCATCATGGGACACTAAAACTCTCCATTGAAATGCCTGTGTGGGGGTCTTTGAGAGAAATTATAATGTAAAGTTATAATTCTAAATCATCATGATAACATCAAGAAATGAAAGGTGCTTTTAGAATCATAACTTTACATTAAAATTCAAATATGGCAATGAATCTGTCGTCGCTGCTTAAGAAAATTAGGAACTTTTTTTCCCCCTATTATATAGCTAGTATAGGTAAGTTTCTTGCTGAATAGAGAGAAATGGAGATGACTGGAAGAAGTAATCTGGGTATTCAAGGACACTCCATGACAATTATGAAATTCTGTGATCCTCCTTGTAAAGGTTCAGGTCGCTAAACTTAAGTCGAGAACAAGCGGGTCACATGATGACTCTGAATTGACGGGAATAGACTGTCTCCTAGTCTTTGAAGTGCTGACATGCACACACACACACACACACACACACACATACAGTACATGTTACAGGCTGGCATTTAAGTTAATGACATGGAAATAAAGTGGAATTGGAGCAGCGTATCGGAAGTCCACTTGACATTTGCAGGCTGACGTGGGAGATTTCTGATGCTGGCAGGACTTTTTTTTTTTTTTTACTTCGCCTGTTTCGCAGTCAGACTGGCATTACGGCCATGTTGCTTTGATGCTCTCCATATCTGCACTGTCACAGCACTTTCAGTTCTTCTTTAGGGCCATATTTTTCTATTAGAACCATACTTCCATGCGTTTGTGCTTTCACATTGTACATTTTGAAGGTTAAAATGGGTTCAGAGCAACAAAGCCGCCATCTTTATATGTCATTTATTCTAGTATTCAGTCTTAAAATGTATTTTTCTTAAAATACGTAAAAGGTGAGATTACTTGTTTCCAATGCAAATCTGTTCATTTATTAATCTATTTAACACCAACGGTAAACGCCAGGTTTTGATGTAAGTCCCTCACAACCAATCAGAAAGAGCTTCTTTCTAGAGCCGCCATTTTCCACCAACGATCATACAGGGAGAAATCCATCGTAGAAGAAGCAGAGAGACCAATTTCTCCACTAACAGTAGCCTCGGTAGACCAGAATGCAACGCAGCCACAAGACATGTTGTGCTTTGAGCCGAGGGTGCGACTATCACTCTTTCTCAACTGGAAAAACTCTCGCTCTGTAGCTCTCATCGCTATCGCAAACGCTATTGCTTTCCTCCTTCTGGGGGTTGTTGAAAGTCATTCTGGGAATCGGAGGAAATCACTAACTGAAGTAGACAAGGCAGGTTGAGAGAAAGCGGGTATACACCAAAGAAGTAAGTTACAACAGTTCATCACAAAATAACTCCTGGAGTGCAGTGAACATCGCAGATTGATAATATATTACAGTGGGATCTGAGAGGGGAGTTTTCCTTTAAGAGCTAAAATTTGTGGCTCTTCCAAATGTGCATGAATAAAAATTAAAAAAAAGGAATGAAAAGAAATCACCTACTCTTGGAAAGATTTAATATTAAAAACCAATGTGCTTTGGATGCAATTGCCTCCAACTCTTAAAGTCTTTTAAAAAAATCTTGAAATCTTATTTTTCTTAAAACAAGTAAAAATGGGTTGGGATAGTTCCACTTCTTGATGACTGGTAGACTATCTCACACCAGTAATATTGTTAACACTAGAAGACTACATTTCCCATAAGCCCTGTTGCTTCCTGTACCCCCTCCCTGAAGATGATAAACATGTTGGAAGTGATTTTTCCATCCTTCCACCATCTGCCATTACCAGAAACTATGAAAGCTTTAGCTCCGTTTGCACTGGAAGAACAGCGCCCTCTTCCTGTTTTGTGCCATAAAGCAATTTCACTTTGTGCCGTAAAGCAATACAGCAGAGGGTAGAAGAAAGGGAAATTGCTACTTGCTGTTTGATAGAGAGACAGAGAGGAATAAAGCGAGAGAGAAGGGAAGGTGTTTTAAGGCATAGACAGTGAATGTCATATTTCAATTTTTTGTGTGTATAGACATATTGGTGCTTGTGTGGAGAGAAAATCAATATAAGGTTGGGGAGAGATCACAGTCCATTTTTCTCTCTCTCCCTCTCTCTCTTTCCTTTGATTCAATTCAAATGGATTTGCATCGCCAAAACATGAGGACAAGGACAAACATGAAGACAATATCCATGTATACATATGTTATCTAAAAAGACAGATATGAACAAATATGAATGTAATCGCTTGCCGTTTCTCTCCCTTGACAACCATACTTTCTCTCTTTTTTTACTCTCTCTCTCTCTCTTCATATTCGTTAAGTAGTTCAAACTCCCTCTTCTTCTTCCTCCCTCCATCTACCAGACTCTTCTTCTCTTATCGTCCCCTCTCCATTTCCTCCTCCTAGAAGCTTGAGTGCTCTTACCTACCCTCTTTCCACATAGCCCCTAATGCAATGGTTATGGAGGCTGTTTTGTTTCTTTTTTCTTTACCTTCTTATTTCTTTGCATGAACTTTCGGTCCTTAGTTCTGCATCTATCCTTCATTACGCTGCGTTCAAGTGCACCTCGTTAGCTCCCATGTCCGAGTTCGACACTAACACTAACACTATTTTACAACAGCACTTGAATGCAGCAGTAGTTTCACAAAACCAACCAAGGTAGAAGTTCCCTATCTAACCTGCATTAGTACTGTTATAACCATGGAAGTCCTCTATCCTGTCAGCCTTACATTAGCAGCTATTCAAAACTGAAAGGCTTTTTTGTTCTGTTCTGTTCTGTTCTGTTCTCATGTCCATTTAGAGCTGAAATGGAGCTCTTTCTTCCTTTCCAACTCATATATAACCCCCCACTCCCCCACGATTAGTATTAGCAAAGGAAGTCTAGTAATGGTAATTATTAGCAAAGCAACCAATTTGACCCCATGTGGAACGAGCAAGGAAGTGATTTCCCCTCCATTGAACGAACTAAAAAAAGATACCTTTGGAAATTGCGAGTGGTTTTTCAAGTCCAGACAGGCTGCAATTTAGAGCATAGAAAATGCAGAGAAAATGCCATCCAGAGAGGCAGGATGTGGAAGGGCAGCAGCTCTACAAGAATAGACATAGAGGAACATGGACGAGGGAAGAGTTCAACCACCGCACCATTCCTGTAGCTTTTTGGTTAAGCTGGGCACACACTAGCTCTCATTGGCTATTGGTCACCACTCAGCTCACTGTAAACTGGCCTCTCATTGGCTTTTGAGTTCCTGTAAACCAGCCTCTCATTGGCTACTGAGTTACTGTAAACCGGCCTCTCACTGGTTATTGATCTCCACTCACTCACTTCACTGTAAACTGGGCTCTCATTTGCTATTGAGTGACTGTAAACTGGGTTCTCATTGGCTATTGAGTTCCTGTAAACCAGAATCTCATTGGTTATTGGTCACCTCTCTGTAAACTGGCCTCTCATTGGCTATTGGCAGTTTCCACTCACCTCACTGTAAACTGGCCTCTCATTGGCTATTGGCAGTTTCCACTCACCTCACTGTAAACTGGCCTCTCATTGGCTATTGGCGGTCCCCACTCCCCTCACTGTAAACTGGCCTCTCATTGGCTAATGGAAGTCTCCACTCACCTCACTGTAAACTGGCCTCTCATTGGTGGTCTTCAGCCACTATGCAACCCTGCACAATTTGAGAACACTGTTTCATAATGCATCAAATGAGTGAACTATCCCGTGTTGTTATTGTAAATATTGTAGTTGCGCCACCTTAAATGCATGTTCATTTTTAATCAGAAAATGGATTACGTTTGTTTTTTCTGCACATAGCCTACAAATGATAAAAAATTACAAAAAAGGAGTAAAAAACAAACTCCAATGAGTTTATAAAAACACCTCACCCCAGAAGAAAAAGAGAAACACATGACAAAGACATGAGTCAACTGGGCACAGAAACTAAACTCAAAAAGTGTTTTGGTTGTCTTTAATATATTTTTATTATTAATCAGCAACCCTTCCAAAGAACGTGTGAACTAGTTTACTTGTTTCAGTCAGATGGTATCACAGCTTTGCATTTTCCTTGATCACGAGAACTCATATCTAAAACTCATAAGACAGCAGCAGGAAATGGAAAATGTCTACTTCGGAAGAGTAATGACCTCAAAGTCAATGTTAGTGGTGTTCGCCTTCAAGTTATTATAGTTGCCTGGGTTGTACTAGGGGTTGCATGTCAGAAACAATAGTCAAGAGTAGTCAATTCCATTATATTTTTTAGCATCTTTCTATTTTTAGACATCAGTTTGTAGTTGCATGGCTTGCAATTAATTGGCAGTGATATTAGTTGATCTGAAAGTTCATATAGTTCTTCCAGGGCCCATGGAACCCTATAAAAAAAAAAAAAAAAGCAATTGCCGTTCACCTCATTTCCTCCATCTCTCTCCTTCTCTTGGTCCCTTGATTCATTTCCTTTGAGTTCCTTTTTAATTTCATTTTATCTATCCTTTTGATTTGAAAAAAAAAGAAAAGTTTATGTGGGAAATGGAGAAGGTGTTAAAACATGCTGTGAGACAGAGAGAAAATAGAGAAAACAATTGATATTCTTGCAAATTTGGGATATTTATTTCTCAATTTGTGAGAGTAACAAAGATGAATATTGACCAGTTAATAGAATACGGCTGAAAAAAACTTCTTGGTTTTGTTTTACTGTTTTGGATTAATTTTGTCTTGTGTAAAGTATAGCTAATGCAGCATACTAGCATGCATAAACTTACTTTACTTGTGTGCAAATAATAATTCTTTAGAATATCCATGAGGATATTCTGATTCTGAATCTGAATTGCCATTGCCTGTAAAAGGAACAGAGGAAGATAGAAAGCAACAGGGGGATGAATAGAGGGATGGAGAGAGGAGGGTAAAGGAGAAAGGGAGGGGAAGAGATGTATGAATAGGGAGGTGAACAGAAGGAGGGGAAGAGGGGATAAGTTGATATGAGGAAAAAGTGGGAGGGAGAGGAGAGAGGCAGGATGAAGAACAGTTCACCCCAAAATGAAAATGGTGTCATTGGAAACTCCACTGAAGTTCGTACGACCACCAAACACTGCAGTTCCACAACAAACAAACAATTGTGAAAATATGGTCTGGTCGTTTAGCATTCTAAAAGGGGAATAAAATGTCAATCACACTTTTCTAAACAGCTCATGCAGCATAATCCAAGTGTTTTGTAGCCAAACGATTGCACTGTGGGTCCAAAAAGCCAAGAATTACCCCATTATCTATATAAACTTAAATTGAGTGTCTATTGACATGGAGGTGAGTAGATAGAGTTTTCACCTTGGGCTGAACTGTTGGTTTAACATTTACACCAACACACCAACAAAAGGTGCACTTACAGATTATAAGAAAAATATTAGTTTAAAATATTAGTTCTCCAAATTAAGACCGCATTTGCTTCTTGTCCCCCTGAAGAGGATCAACATGTTGGAAGTGATTTTTCCATCAGCCTTTCACTCCTTCCCCCATCTGCTGCCAGAAACTCTGAAAGCTTTAGCTCCATTTGCACTGGAAGAACAGCGCCCTCTTCCTGTTTTGTGCTGTAAAGCGATCCAGCAGATTTCCCTCCAAATCCGACCTGGTGGCACACAATGTAGAATGCATGTAGTCATCATTTATTGATGTTAAAATGACACATGTAGTGCCTTATCCTATACAGAAGTCGACAGTTACAGACTCTCATGAAACAGCAGCCAATATTGAACTAACAAGTCAGCATCCAGACAGTCTGAGTGCTACGTCACTAAAGCTAAAAAATCCATCAGTACCCAATATCAACACTAAAGCTGATGAAACAACAGCAAGTGTAGTGTCTACTTCTTACTCAATGTCTTCTTGTCACACACTCGCTCACTTACACACACACACACACACGAAAAAGTAAACCCACATAAACTCAGCAAACCCCTTTATTTAATCCCTTTATTTGCAGAAGAGAATTTAGCACTTTTTTATCCTGATATAAATTATTGCGGAAAATTATAGTATACATCATAGTAGGTAGCATCAAACTGATGTAAGGTATATGAGGATAGGGTCATTAGGGTCACTAACTGAAATATCTTAGGTTCCCTCCATGACTTTTCCCAGAGTTGTTAGATCATCAAACCCATGCAAGGAAATAACAGTTATCATTACTTTTACCCAATTTATGGCTTGTTGGCCTTCTCTTTTTTCTGAAATATAATTGGTTTTTGTTAATGTTGGTGGTAGTTTGCCTTATAATGATCACTTACTGGAGGTCATTTACCACTATTTACCACCCATTTCCTGCTGTATCACTGGTCATGGGCCTCTTCCCTGTAGGTCCGCTCACAACAACACAACTGGTATAGCCGTACATCGTGGCATAGCATTACACTGAATTTGAATGATCTCCCCCACAAGTTGTTTCAACATTTAATCGTCACTATCTCTAATAACACCCGCTGTAAACAACCAAGCATGCCTGTTATGGTGCATTGGCAATTAGATCCATCCCCTCTAGGAGAGAGATTTATGAGCTTAAAGCTGCGACACCGGATTGTGCAAGTGCTGTAGCAGGGCAAAGTAATGTTCTGTGATGATAGGCTTTTCACATAGGGGCTTAACTCTATCAAGCCCTCTCCTTTCATGGTAACATTTTAGAGATATTTAAATTGCTGGAAAACATACAAACTACACTGCAAGCTCCTTAAGCTTGGTTGGAGTACCAAGTGCAGAGTTGCGGGGTGGGTTTGGGTCAAGTGGAGCTAGCTGGAGGCCACAGCTATTGGAATGCACTGTCGGGTTATTAAGATAACACACACACACACACACACACACACACACACACACACACACACTTATGTGTCAACCACCAATATGAAGAAAAATCTAATTTTATTCTCAGAAAAGCAGTAATTTGTACTTTCTCCCCCTCTAAAGACCATATCTTAAGTTAACTTACATCAGTTTGATACTACTTACTATGATGGATACTATGAATTTCTGTCATAAAGATTCATGTCAGGGTAAAAAAGGTGGTTGATCTCTATTCGAAAAAATAAAAAGGTGCGTATATTGAGTTTAGGCGGATTTAACCCTACACTATGTCCCTACGTGGAAGTGTTGCTAGATAACACTGTACTGATGGAGATAAGAGGAATGAATCAAGCCATGAAACACAATAGACACAATAGACACAAAAGCTGGAGGTCAGGAAGCTAATGGTTGGAATAGACTCTGAGTGAATGTAGATAACCTGAGGCGTAGCACCGTGTTTTTCAAAGAGTGCTGGGGCCACAAAGGCTGGTCGCAGGAAGAGTAAAATGCATCTAAAAACTCTTCTGAAGAAATCAGTTTCTAAAGCTACTGGCTCTGTCGTCCACAGTGTGAGAAACAGGCTGCCAGGGTTTGACAAATATGGGTTTTCAATACCAATATTTTTGGATTGAAGCTGCCGATAGCTGAGATTTTGTGCTGATATTCAATAAATGACATGTATTCAGTGTTTTCACCCAGGATGTTGTCAGGGTGGAAAAGCCTCTGAAACAGCATTTAGACCATCATGGGACACTAACACTGCTTTACACTTGGCATTTACACCTGGCATTAAAATGCGTCTTGAGTGATCAGATAGCAATCTGATCGCACTTATCCACATAAAAATCCAGGTGTAAATGTACCCAAGATGCATTAAAATCTGATTGCTTAAACCACCGCAGGAGGTTTGCTGGCCCGTGCACAGACTTCTAAAGGGGCAGGTGCTCAAATGGGGGAAAAAGGGCATCACCCCCACCACCACCACCACCAAAACCAGCTACCATTGAGTACCTAGAAAGGACAACACAAACTACATAAGTCAGCTGGTAGAAAGAAATAATTACTGACTCTTAAAGTGAGACTCAGATATATACTCCAATCTTAAAACAGAGTAGGTCTAGTGCAGCTCAAACAATACAAAAGATTTGGTTGTGTTTTCCAAAGACTGCTGGGTCCAAGTCTAGTAAAATACTACACTTGTAGTGCAATTTAAGAACATATTGTTTCATGTTTTTGTTCCTTTTAAAGCTCTTATATGTTTTGATACGATATGCTGTAAATGTTCAGCAACTATATGGTTCAGCAACTATATGGTTTCAAGTGAAACATGGCATGTAAAGGTGAGTTTACTTAAATATTTATGGCCATATACAAAGGAGTGAGAGAGTAGCCTAATGATATAACAAAGAAAAAAATTGTTTTAATTTCCCAGGGTTTTGGGCCTTGTTCAGGGCGCTATACGGGATACGTATCATAGGCTAACGTTAGCTAGACTAACATAAACATTAGCCTAACTAATGTTAGCTAATGGTGCGCTTCAGACAAAGTTGAAATTGCTTCAACTTGAGAACAGGTCCAGCGCTCACAGCACTATGCGCTAAAAAGAGGTACCTGTTTTGGGTCATAAGCACTGAAAGCGCAACTTTTCCATAGGAGATGAAAAAACACCGCCAGCGCTTTTCTCACAGGTCTTTGGTGGACACAGCCCTGAAGACATCTTTTGACTTTTCAGGCAGTAAACTGTGTATGAACAGGTGGTGGTCACTAGGGCTGGGTACCCAGGATTGGTACTTCTTCAGCACCAACTGAATCAGGTCGGTACTACTGAGTACCAAAACATGTTGAGGTAAACGGTGCCAACATTCAATACTTTTGTATAGTTCTGGCTCTAACCACGACAAGCCTTTACAAAGGTGTGCACACCACAACACAAACTTGTACAACACTGAAATGACTTGGTGCAGGTGGCTGACTGTGTCTGTTTTTAGCTATCGCTAGCTAAAAAAGAGGTTGCACCGATTTAAGTAGACATGGCTCACTATTCTAGCTTCTTGGCCTAGCTACGAAGGCTGCGCCTCTCTAGGGTTTGACATCTATGCATTGGCTAATTACAAAATATGTCTCCCGGCGAAAACAACAGCTTATAGAGTTACTTTGACTTACCAGGATGGTGTGTGTGGCTTTTTTCTCTCTCACCGCAAATTCATGACTATGTAAAAACAATGATGTATGGGGAAAAATAAAATGTTCTGCATGTCTCTGCACTAGCTAAGATCTTTCCCCAGTGTAAACATACTGAGCATGGAAGCTGAACTTCAAAATAAAAGTTCCTGTATACTGCGCTTACTTGCACTTTGCAAACTAGTCCCTAGTTGATGCTACGGTGAGGCATTAGAAATGACGACAAAACCCCAAATAGCAGCAGTATTAGCAGTAGAACGTAGTGACACAAAAAAATGAATCCAAAATATTTATATGAAAATATGTCTAAAACAGGAGATGTGGACATAAAATAAGTAAAAAAAATTGCAGAGGTCCAGAAGGCCATATATATATATATATATATATATATATATATATATATATATATATATGTATATATATATATATATATGTATATATATATGTACAGAAAATGTTTTAGCATGCAGACATGCGCTGTAAAAAATATTCACCTTATCAAATATATTCACTTCACACACACTGATAACATAAGAAGAGGATGTGCAGATTTGGATATGCACATTAGAGCATTATGTGCATTACAATTATATGTCTTCCTTTCTGTCTGTACTTGGTTTCTTGGCATTCAAATGTCCCTCCAACTGTGAAACCAAACGCTGCATGAAAACAGCATTCCTGCCTGGCTCACTAGGCGGCTTCACATTGGCCCGCTGTGTCCCTAGGAGCTCTGTCATTGGCTCCCTTTCCAAAGTCCAAAAAAAGTCTCCCAAATATGGTTCCCAGGGTGAAAATGTATAGGCACCCCTGGTCTTGTAGAAGGGAATCCACGTGACAATTTTCTCTTACCGGATTCAAGTCGTGAGTGGCAGGAGGTTTGTATAAATTGTAAATCTTTGGAAAGTTTGTACTCTTTATAGGCTTGGTTCAGCAATTTATCCTAAACCTTCTGCATTGCAGACGATCCAGCCATTTATCCCAATTGTGGCTATCCTTGAACACAAACTTGTATCATTTCCTTGAGTGTTTTATTGAAGCACTCCACCTACCCATCTGTCAGGGTGGTGCATGCTAGTTGTGCCTTGGTCGGTTAGAACTTGGTCGGTTAGAACTTCTTTTAGGATTCAGATGATATGAAACGGGACCTGTGCAACATCGCTGCAAAGAGTGCACTGATTCGGGATACCGCATTATGTAATCAAGCACGACCAGCACAAAGTGGTATCCCCGCGAACTACCGTCTACTAGCCCGTAAAGGTCCATCCCAATTCTTTGGAAGGGGATCTCAGTTAGAGGGAGCGAGCACAATGGCACTTTTGGGGTTAGTGTTTTATTCCAAGTGACCACACATTGGGTTGTGATGGAAAAACTGAAAAAGCATGTACCGACAGCTTTTGGGAACCAACAACTGGCTCATTTCTTAGTTTGTTTTCTTCACGACTCCCTCTGTACAACCTCTCCCTAATCAAACGAAAGTGTGGGTGTGTCTGCACTGCGTCAGGGCGCACCAGTTGCCCATCAATTTTTATCTCGGTCATTGGTGCGCCACAAGGTATCGTCCCAGGACTGCTCGAGAGGAAAATGCTCCATAGGATTAACAGGGAAGGATGTTGGAGCCCTCAGCTGGAGAGCCTCCACCATCCCTGCATCGTGTGTTTCCATGTCCTGAGTTTCAGCACAACTGTGACAAGGACTAATGCTCTGAGCAGCAAGGACACTAGAAATGGTTCTTCCAGTTCTTGACCGTGATTTATTCGGCATGTGTAACGCAATAAAACAACATAAATTAAGCACCGCCGATGCTGAGCCATTCTTGTATCCCCCCTGGGGCTGGGACCAACAGTCTGTTAAGCAGGAGCCTTTTCAGGCGCAGCGTATTGGTGTGCTTCCCTGGTTCGGTCAAACGGTATCACTTCTCACGAGGCTCAGCACCCTTCTCCACCTACTGGGACACATATAGGTAGGGCAAGGTTAATTGGAAATACATGTGCCTCGTTGGCCAGCCGGGCCACTCCTGGTTCTCTCCGGCTCTCAACCAATGCCTGATTGCTGCCCTGCTTGTCACAATTCCACTACTTATTGCTGAGAAAAAGAATGATCATATTTTATGAGCTTGGGATTCTAATTTTAATGTTCTATCTGGGTGGAGTGCTGTTCTGAGATATTGAGCATCAAAGATCGACATACCAGATCTTTTTAACTATTTAACCCCAAAAGGTTGTTTAAAAAAAGTAATATCACACAAGCATGAAGCTCAAAGATCAAGAATATGTGGATAAATCAATTTTAATTTAAAAAAGTCAGAATGAACCTTATAATTTCAAGCTCATGATTTACTGAGCAACACATTACCATCCAAAGCTGACCTCAAATTCTCCTTCAACAAAGATCGAAGCCTCTTAAACTACACTTTTAATTGGCAATTTAGTTAGTTTTATCACAACAATGTGTCTAATTATCAGGTTCAGGTTCAGGTTCAGGTTACTTTATTTGTACCTGTAGGTAGATTTGGTTTGCAGTAGAGAGTCATCCATCTTGACACACATTTTAGAAACAACACAGACAGTAGACAAACATAATAAAATAAATAATAAATAAATAAATAAATAAACGTTGCTTGAGTTATGGACAACACACTACTTGTATTACCTCTAGACTGGGAAGTTGGGGAGATATGTTTAAAGAAAGAAACCTTTAAGCACTAAGAGTTAATACCTTTCCTTCCTATGACATAACCACATAGACCTATTTACAGCACACACACACACACACACACACACACACACACGCAGACACTTCCTTTGCTGGTTAATGTCAGATCAATGTCATTGATCTGCTTCACTTCTCTCACTTCATCATTCAGTCTGGATACAGTTCACACACACACACACACACACACACACACACACACACACACGCACACACACACACACACACTGGTATCATAAATTGCCTGAGCAGTAATGATGTCCTAACGGAGAGCGCATTGATTAAATCGTTACACCACTAATTGACTGGAGGCATTGATCTGAGCTAGACACACACACATGCACAGACACAGACAGACACACACACACACACACACACACACACACACACACACACACTTAAAAGCACACCACATGCAGACACTTCTTTCTTTCTTTTGTTCACTTTGTTTATGATTGTTCATGGCAGTGCAAATGATTGATTAGATTTTATTAGTTGTTTTGCAGGGAGGTGAGAATAGCCTTTTGGTAACTGATTGAATCATGGTAAATAATTAATTGGGTCAGGATATACAATTTTTTTCAGCCCAGGACTTAAAACGGATTAAATCTAGTCTCCTTCTGGGATCTAGCCCCAGAAAAACTGACTAGTACTCATGTCTGCCTTGCCATTCTTTTCCTCCATTTTTCACTTTTACTCATTTTTCATGACTCTATTATCCATAGTTATTTTGCGGCTCTTGCCATTGTAGTTTAGGTCAATGTATGAATAAAGAAACAGTGGGACCCAAATTGTTTCAGTCTGGGACTGAGACTTATTAAAAGTACACTACAAAAAAGTATTTTAATCAAGAGTTAAAATCGTATTTTTCTTTTTTTAAGTAAAAAAAAAGGTAACCCTTTAAATTACAGGTCATTAATTACACAGTAATAACTGGACATAACTCCGTAATTTCCAAGTAAAGTAGATGTAATAACTAGTTATAGCAGTGGAATGACTGGTAACTACTGAATAATAAGCAAGTAAAAAGTAGCAGCCAATGATCTTCCCTGCTGACCAGATGATGCATTGTAGTCTGGGGCCAGTTGCATAAAGATAGACCTAGTCTTGGACTTAAATGTGACCTTAAGTCAAACTTGCTATAGACACTTATATTTACCTGTTCCTACTACTTCTTGATTGTTGTAGATCTCTAATGGGTTGTTTCTGTCGCTGAACGCTCTCCAAAAACCAAAGATTTGCCATCTGGTATTAAATAGCTACAGTATTTAAACTTCCCATAACAACAAAGTTCTTAAATCAAGAATAGCCAGGGGGAAGGTGGCTAACATTCCTACCTCAAAATAAGTCAGTTGTAATATTTAAATAACAAACAATCTTAATTAGCTTAGTCCAACCTGAGAATCTAAGACCAGTCTAAGGCTTAGACTAGCTTTACGCAACTGGCCCCTGGTCCTGTCCCATGTGGTGGCTGAACCGAACCAGACAGTTATGGAGGAGGTGAGGATGGACTCAATGATGGCCGTGTAGCATCAGACCATCATTGTGTGCGGCATGGTGTGCGGCAGGTTGAAATTCTTCAGCTGTTGCGGGAAGTACATCATGGAGGCTCACATGCATGTTTACTGTCTGTCAGGAAGCCTGTGATCCGCTGACAGATGGAGTCGGGTACATTCAGCTGAGAAAGCTTGGGCTGTAGCAGCTCAGATATGACGGTGTTAAATGCAGAGCCACCATAGTCCACCATAAACAATATCCTCACATAGGTTCCCGCATGCTTGAAAATGTGGTGCCAGTTGATCAGCACAGCGCTTTAGGGAGGATGGAGACACAGAATTCTACTCATGTCTCAAAATTAACATGGTAATGATTTCATGACGTTAAAATGCTGCACAAAACACCGTTAAAAACCTGGAAATCTCTTGAAAAGTTCTTGAAAGTCTGAAAGGATATTTATTGTTGCTATCTTTGGATGCAGGAGTAGACACATACACACACCAGCTCACACACTTACCACAAGGCTAGCTTCACACTCTGTCTCAGCTCTGCAGGTGACAGAGAACTAAGAAACCCAGGTTAATTTACAACACACACCGCTGTGTCCCTACAGCACACACACACGCACACACACAGGCACAGTTCCGCATCCATAAACACAGGTGCAACAAAGATACCCCATACACATTTAAAATATTTATTTATGTCCACATAAATACAAGCATACAAAGGACATAAACACTATTAATGCAATCAGATATTGGGTTAGTCAGTTACATAAGTTCCTGATTGGCAGCCACATTGTTGCATACACACAGGATGAAAGCAGTGGCAGGTCGAGGGATAATAGACAGAATCCACTTCAAGGGTATAAAAAGCAACGCCTTCTCCATATTGAGCGGCTACCAATGATAGCAGATACTGAACAATACCTCGCTAACTGCTTGGCCCTTCTTTTAGGGAGACCAGCCATCTGAAGGCCCCTCACAACTAGCTTGTGCACATGACCCAGGCTGCCAAATATGAAAACTAAAAGTTTGCACTTGTAGCCCAGCTGTGAAATGGTCTGCTCCAGCTGTTGATATTTCAGCATCTTAGTTAGAAAGGCTTCCTCTAGGCTGTAGTCAAAAGTACAGCCGACCTCTAGAACGAACACCTCTCTAATACATAAAGAAAACCACACACACACACATACATGCACTAGGAAAACACACACCATTATACACATACACACACACACACACACCTGTTGGCGTTCCGGTGTTGACGTCAGTGTGTGTGAGTGACTCCCGGTCTGGACCAACGGCGCGGCACGCTGCGCGGCAGGCAGCCAATTAACAGCAGCCTGAGGCGGGACCTCCTGCTGCGTTTATGGCTCCTGACCAATTAGAGGGCTTGATTTATACCAGCAATAACTCTCTGTACTCACACTGGCACACAAACACATGCACACAGACAGGTATGCGAATACACAAACACACACATATACATATAAGCTCACACACATATATAGATATACATTAACTTATAGAGAGATATATGCATGCAAAAAGCACACACATGCACACATATACACACACATAAAGGCAGGTGCGCGCACACACAGATATATTTAGGTAGCTGCACACACACACACACACACACACACGCATACACACACACACACACACACACACACACGTCATGGTTCAGTTGTTTAGCCCCCCAGTTTGCAGTATAATAATCAGCAATTAGAGCCTTTAGCAGGATCGGTCATTTCTCAGCTCAACCAACTGTTGCTGCATCAGCAGGGCTAAAGCTTTCCAGCACACACACAAACATACAAACACACACATGCACAGTCATAGAAGTGGAACTGATGTTTACTGTCATGTGCTAGTTGAGTTTTTGTATTATTTTCATAAAATTGTATTTAGATGCAAATTCTGTTCATCTGACATCCATGTCGATAAAGCAAATTGAACTGAATTGAATTGAGAAAGGAAGGAAATGGAAAGAGAAGGGAAAAAAGGGCACAAATGAAGGGTGAGGATGATGATTCTTCTTCTCTGAAGCTCTGCATCGACTCCTTGCATTGGCGACTGACTGTTGTGTCTGTCAGTCTTTTATGTAACGCTGTTTTCGATAATGCCAAACCAGTTGCCAATAGAGGCAAATAAGATTGAAAATTGAACTTTAAGGAAGAGAGATAGAGAAAGGAAAACAAACAAACAAACAAACACAAAAACAAGCTGCAGTTGCCCTTACCAAGGAGGGATCTGATCACTGCCAATCAAACAGTGGCACCCGGTGTCCAATCTGTTCATCAGGGAAGTGGCTTATTTGAGCGATACCAACCAAAACTGGGCTTGTTAATTCTCAATTCAAAAAGCAGTGGCTTCACTCAGAAGCAAACCAATCTCCTCATTAGTGAATGTGAGTCCACCTTTCTTGCTGGCATTAACACGTGTCTTCGGATTGTATTCGGATACAGCAAAACTGTGTTAGATCCAAGTGTAAATGTGGCAAAAGTCCCATTTGGATGGGGTCAGAATTACCGTCGGCCTCTGTTATTTTACTCCATATAGCTTTTAGCCAACAGCAATTTACAGATGGTGGTGAGTAGGTTGGTCAGACGTTCCTGGCTGCAAATGTCAGTACTAAGTTAAACACGGCATCTCATCTTAGGGCTTAAGATGGCATCGAAAAAGGGCAAGAACATGGAGGAAACTGTGAGCCTCATATCATCAGCACCACTTCAAAAACAGAATTTACAATCACTAAGTATGGGAGTCCAATTCCCCCAGAGCTGTGACACCTGTTGGTCAGTTCCTCGTTTTACTGGATACAGTTGGATAAAGTATCCTTTATTAGCTATGAAGCAAATATTATTAAATAACAACAGAGGTGTGACCAAGTCAATTTCACTCGAGTCCCAAGTCAGTCTCAAGTCTTGAGGCACAAGTCTCAAATCAAGTCCCAAGTCTAGATGTATTACCAAGTCAAGTCCATGTCATTAATGTCAAGTCTCAAGTCTAAATGTAGAACAGCAAGTCAAGTCAGAACAAATCAAGAGTCTAGTATTAATTTAATATCTTAAAGAAAACTAAATATCTAGGACTTTTCAATGCAATATGGTTTTAACTTGGTAAGATCTTTTGTCAAGGCTTTAGAAACCTTTTCAAGTCATCAAAGTACAAGTCAAAGTCAAGTCCCAAGTCTTCTCCTCATGCATCAAGTCAAGTCTCAAGCATTTCAAATTGTGACTTGAGTCTGACTCGAGTCCAAGTCATGTGACTCGAGTCCCCACCTCTGGCTAACAATATTAGCCAAAAGCCTCCTCAAATACTTCTGTCAGCCATCTTCACTTTCACAGCCAAAAATGAAATTGTGTGATTCATTAGCAAATAATTTGCAAAGGAGCTGAAACAAACAGGTTTCTCTCCAGATGGGACTAGAATGATCAAACCATCTGCAATGCAAAACAAAACTGAATACTGGGAAATACTGGGTGACAAATCACCAACATGGTGACTCGGATGGGATTAGCTCAAAGAAACAAATCCCATCCGAATGATGCTGAAACGCCAAACCACCAGATCGCTTGTTCTGTAGGTGGCGCTCTTTTCTTTGTCTGCTCAGCCATGGTGGCTATCGCTGCTCATGCTAACTACCCAGGTTTTCGTCTATAAATGTTGCATTCTGTTGGAAGTCGATAGTTCCGAGTTGGAATTACCGACTTCTGATCTAAATACGTTCCAGTGCGTCTGCTCTGGAATTCACGGACGCAACAGACTTTGCCCACTAACGTTAATGTTATCTGACAATGCTCTAGTAATGTTAGCAGGCTTGTTCATACTAGCAAAGACTTCTATCTAGTAATGAAGCACAAGTCAACTGACAAATGGAAAGTACAAAGTTGTTACAACACATTTTCATAACAAAAACTACATCAAGTAAAATCAAGTTTTACAGGTTCAGGTGTGTTTATGTCGGAGAACTTGGGCGAGAATGGATCTTGCCCGAATTTTCCGCATCGGAAGTTGTTTTTCTCAGAGTTCCGAGTATAATGGAATGCAGCATTATTCCAAACAAACCAAAGGAAACACATCACTTCCTGTACCTACCAGACACCAGGTGTTTAGAACAGCAAATGGAAAAGCTTTCATGAACTGGCTATAGGTTGAATCACTATTGCATTATATCAGTGATAGAGAGTAGCAAACGGACATTTATTTACAGTACATTAAAATGGGCATCAGAGCTTAAGTTCAAGTTCAAGTTTGTTTATTTACAGAGCCCTTTATCGCAAGCATGTCTCAAAGGACTAGTTTCCCAC
>NC_135999.1:33139962-33152462 GCF_048128805.1 Centroberyx gerrardi
ATCACGTGTCGCAAGGTTGCACCAGAAGGCTATCTAAGTTTTGCTCATCATTTTATATTAATGCGCTGTGAACACTGTGAGAGCCTCCTACAAGGCTGCCAATTGCCAGCATGCCTCTTTCTGCAATAAGCCAACTGCAAGTTATGACCACACTGTATCACATGGTAGCCCTGAGCCAATGAAAAAGCTGCAATCTATACACTTTGCTTACAAAATATAAAACTCCAAAAAATTCTCCAAACTCCAAAAGTTTGTAACTTTACATGATTTTAGAGGCCACAAACCTTGCCTTTTTAGTCAATGCGTGGTGTTCGAAACCTCATATAACTTGATAAATAAAGCTATAAGCTAGCTTTATTTGGTTTGAAGGCATGTGAGCTGCAGTTTGCTGGCTAGCTAGCTAACTGCAGCTTTTGGACTTTTGGACTTGGTAATCATTTGGCTTCAGAACACTTGGATTATGCTGTTTGGAGTAATTTCATCAACATTTTTTCCTCTTTTTCGAAGTCTAAAGAAACCGTCTTCATTCACCCTAGTTGTTTTGGAGAAGGCTGAAATGAAACTGCACCAGCTAACTCACTGTGTGCTATATACGAACTTCATCACTGTTTCAACTGATATGAGAAGAAGCTAAGATTCATAGTCAGTCAGGAGTGGTGTATTTTTAAAGGAACAAAGTATATTCCACACACTGCCAAACAACAAAATGGCTGGGACAAAAATCTAGTGAAAAATAATCAAATTTGTTACAAAAAAATACATGGTGCTAAACTGAAAGGTGCAAGTGAAAAAAGAAAAGACTAGAGGGCAGATATTTCAGCTTTGGAGTGTGCTTCTTTTTTTTTTCTTTTTTCAATTGCATGTTTAATTTTAGCACCATGTATTTTTTGAAATAAATTTGATTAGTTTTGACTAGATTTTTTGTCCCAGCCATTTCGTTTTTTGGCAGCATGTCAAATATTGCTTGTTCCTTTTACCTCAATTGAAGCTTTATTCCATGCACCTGCACTAATACTGGATCATCGGCGTGCAACCAGCATCTCTCTCCTTTTTTCTAGTTTGATAACATACAGCTATAGAGGAGTGATGCAGTTTGATAGTGTTCAGCTATAGAGGAGTGATGCAGTTTGATAGTGTTCAGCTATAGAGGATTGATGCAGTTTGATAGTGTTCAGCTATAGACGGGGGTTAAAGTGGGCCGGAACGCTCCGGAACGGCGTTCCAGCACCTTCGATTAATAAGTAAATAAATCTGATTGGCAGTTTCATACATAATAAAGTCAAGCGAGTTCACAGGGCTGCCAACTCTCACGCATTGACCGTGAGACTCACGCAATTGACATTTTTCACACGCTCTCACGCCAAGTCCATTTTCTCACGCAATGAAAAACAAATTCATAACTGACTAGTCCATGCCCAGGGATGCGCGTGCCACAACTCCGCGCAGATAACCGGGGACGCGCGCGCCACAACTACGTGCAGACGTCCGGGGATGCGCGCGCCACAACTCCGCGCAGACTTGCCAAAAAGGCGCGTAAACAGCGTAAATTTGGGAAAATGGAAAAATCAGCTCCGTCAGTCCCTGCCTATGCCAATGCGCAATGCCCATGTGCAGTTTGAGATTGATTGGCCAACCTGTTGAGGAGCAAAATGGATGCGGACAGACAGACGGACTGAAACTTTCTCGCGATTCCCAATAATAGGTTTTTAGGTTAGTATGCCTATGCAAAATCATGAATGTAAGCACCTCAATGCTGAAATCTAGTAATATAATAATCCAAGAGGTTAGGTGGTGTAGAAATGCAGGAAATTTGTTTTAAATTTAAAAAAAATTCTGACCCCCCCACCAATTATGTATCTTACCACCCCATTGCCCCCCCCCCCCCCCCCCCCCCGAAACAGGGTTCCCCCACCTGCCAAATCCCACTTTAACCCCAGACTATAGAGGAGTGATGTAGTTTGATAGTGTTCAGCTATAGAGGAGTGATGCAGTTTGATAGTGTACACCCATAGAGGAGTGATGCAGTTTGATAGTGTTCAGCTATAGAGGAGTGATGTAGTTTGATAGTGTACACCCATAGAGGAGTGATGCAGTTTGATAGTGTTCAGCTATAGAGGAGTGATGTAGTTTGATAGTGTACACCCATAGAGGAGTGATGCAGTTTGATAGTGTTCAGCTATAGAGGAGTGATGTAGTTTGATAGTGTACACCCATAGAGGAGTGATGCAGTTTGATAGTGTTCAGCTATAGAGGAGTGATGTAGTTTGATAGTGTACACCCATAGAGGAGTGATGCAGTTTGATAGTGTTCAGCTATAGAGGAGTGATGTAGTTTGATAGTGTACACGCATAGAGGAGTGATGCAGTTTGATAGCGAGTGAAGTGTCTCACCCTGACTGGCTGACCTGAATTTACCTCTTGAAGACCATGTGGTAAAAACTGTTGAAACTGTTGAACTCAGAATTGATACTCTTTACTTTGCTAGAACACGCTTCGACAACTCATTCGGAAACCCTATGCACAGTGGCAAGATTCATCTGGAAGTCTTTTGCAGGGAAAAGATACAGAATATATTGAGCATTTGAATTTTTCATTTAGGTTGTCAGAGACAGGCCTTTACTGTATGTGGGCCATTAAAGAGTCTAATAGGCAGGAGAAACTCCAGACTCCCTGCCGAATCCACTGCTGAGCACAGAGAGATTTTATAGTCTCTCTCTCTTTTCATAACCAATCACTTGCCCCGCTGGCACATCCTATTTAGAGTTGTGTTTTTGAGCTATTTTCAGTCAAGGCTTTGCAGCCATTCCAGGGAGCTATTTTGAACTATTTTTACATTTGAACTGTCTTGTGTGAATGTTATGAATTCATGGAATAAATGGGTTGTTGCGGGCGTTGGTGGTGCTTGGTCCTTTCTTGTTTCTTCCTGTTGATTTTGTTTTCTCTTCCCATTGATACGTTTCTGTCTTCTCTGCATTTGTTTAATCTCCTTCCCATTAGAGAGAGAGGGTCGACATTTTGAGACTTCAACTTGCACCATCATTACCAACGTCCCTGGGTGTCCGCTAATGTCCCCAAAACCACTAAAACACATTGAAGTCAGGCTGGGACACCTTGGGGAACTGCGACTCCGCCTGAAAGAACATCATTAGTATTGGTTGCAATGGAGAACTTTAGTGTCACAGGGTCTAAATGCCATCTCAATGAACTTCATTACAGAAAGTTTACAGAAAGAGAGTTTAGTGTGGCAGGGTCCAAATGTGTTCTCAATTGATTTTATCCTATTAGTTTTAGTTTTAGCATCGCAGGGCCTAAATGCTTTCTCAGTGAATTTCATTGCATTTGGTTTTGATAGAGAGTTTTCCTGTTACATGGTCTAAATTCTCTCCACCCTGCCGAGACATATTTTCAAAGGAAACTGATACGCGCCTTGATTTTCTGACCCCCTCATGCACCCCTCTCCATTTCAGTTTTCAATTTTTTTCTCAGCTTGCTTTGGTGTGTTGTTGTCATTGCTGTGGCAAACACCACATACACACACACACACACACACACACACACACACACTCTAGGGCCTTGGTGTTGTCCATACATTCTGTCTGTGTAGCAGTATGTTGCACCTGCTAAAGTCTTCCCTGGGGAACAGGATCTTGCTGTTAATGCCCCCCCCTCCATCTGCTTTTCAGACTCTGGTAATGGAACCTCTTCAGGCTGCACAATACCAACCACCCCCCTAACAATCACACACACACACACACACACACACACACATACACACACACACACACACTGCAAACCCTTATTATGGCATGAGACCATACTCATAATGGTTCTTTGACTAATACCTCTAAGGTACATTAGAAAGCTATAAACAGACTAACCAATGTGTCACCAGTAACAGTCTTTAAGAGAAAAAAAAGATAACTCCTGCATCCTCTAACACCTGATTAATGGAGTGATTTCAAGGACAAACAGACTACCGAACCTGACTCGAGATGATGTGTTCAAAAGGGCCAATAACAAAGACCTCCAGTTTTTTTTGTCTAAATTTGATGAGAGGAAATCCTGGGACATCCAGTCCTTGACATGGACTAGACAGTCATATAATACCACCTATTCACTGGGACTGTTGGAGTATTTTCAGCATAGCAATGAAAGGACGAACAACAAATGAAAACTAGTACAAAGGAAGGATCGATGCAGGATGTTACCATGGCTACCACTGTAGTACTAATGCAGGATATATACATGATGTAGGATGTTACCATGGCTACTACTGTAGTACTACTGAAACATAGATGCAGGATGGAGGACTGCTACCACTGTATTATTTCTTTGGATAGATGCAGGATGTTGGACTGTTACCATGGCTACCACTGTAGTACTACTGAAGGATAGATGCAGGATGTTGGAGGTTACTATGGTTACCAATGTTGTACTGATACAGGATGGACGACTGTTACCATGGCTACCACTGTAGTACTGATACAGGATCAATGACTGTTACCATGGTCACCACTATAGTACAGATTCAGGATAGGGGACCACTAGCCTGTTACCATTGCTAGCGCTGTGTTTTGGTGTCCTTGGCTAAATGATTGTCTATTTGGGGTCCCTGGCAAGAAAAAGTTTCAGAAGTCATGTGGTAATACTGCAGCCTGTGCTGTAAAGTGTCTGTGGATGAAAGTGTTTTTTGATAAAAGGCATGCTGTGCCTGTGAAGTGGGCTAGTTAGCGGTTAGCCGGCATACTGGCTCAGTGTGTTCCCAGTTACCATAACCTGCTAGCTCAGTATGTCTCCTTCAACACCTTGACTAGCTGCGCTAATTGGGACAAACCCCCTGCAGTGTGACCCTCAAGGGGAGCCGTACTGGTGTTTGTGTGTGTGTGTGTGTGTGTGTGTGTGCTTGAGCAGAGAGCGAGAGAGTGTAGAGACACAGAAAGAGAGATGGTGTGTGTGCAATTAGCCAGGTTAAGAAGGCATCTATAATCTCTGAATCTAATGTTGTTTTAAAGTAATCAGATATTTAATTTTTCTAATGTTTCTCTAATGTGATTTTTTTTTCCACAACCAACCAAACCCTCTTACATGTAATCTATTACCCCCCAACCTTAATGATTGCTTTTGGTATGATACATGCTAGAATATTGCAATGAGACCAAAGGTTACCTGACCTAGATAAAAGTCCCATATCAGCTTACTGTGTTAGCCAGTGTGTGTGTGTGTGTGTGTGTGTGTGTGTGTTGCCAAGAGGAAAAGCTCCCGCTGTTTTCAACCCTTATGCAGAATAATGCCGCTGTTTGTGTGTGTGTGTGTGTGTGTGTGTGTGTGTGTGTGTGTGTGTGTGTGTAACATCACTTATTAATGTAGCTGCATCCTTGAACCAATCTCTTCAGAGAGGAGCGGACTTCATGCTGGGTATCGCACCGACACACCCTCCCATGTCCTTTGCAATGGCAGTTCAATACTTTTCTTCTTCCCCCTCTCTTCTTTCCACTCATCTGTTCTTTCTTCCTCTTCTCTGTTGTTCTTTAATCTCCTTTTTGGTTTGAGTTTGGGGCTTTCATTCAACTTTTTGTTTGGTTTAATGTCGTCTCTCACTTATTCTTGGACCCAAACTCAAGTCAGACTAGGACATGTGGGGACACAAACTTAATTAAGTAAAGTTCTAATGCAAGATAATATGGAGTAAAAGTTTTGGTATTTTGACAACCAAGGACTTTAAAGAATACATTTGGTGGTTTTGGATCTATATATAATTTGTCTCTTACATACCTGTAGTACTTAGACCCACAGAGAATATTGACTCCAGAGTCAGCTGTCAGTTGAAACGGCGAGTTCCTGTTGCTAGCCTCTTGCTGCTAACAATGAGTCCAAATCGTTCTCTACAGACTGGCTTTTTTGGAGATATTTTGACAAACCCTATTTACAGAGGTGAGGGACTCGAGTCACATGACTTGACTTGAGTCAGACTCGAGTCGCAAATTTGAGGACTTGAGACTTGCTTGACTAACATTGATAAAAGACTCGACTTGACTTTGACTTGGTATTCATGACTTGAGACTTGATTTAGACTTGAGACAGATGACTCGAAAGGACTTGACTTTTTTTTTTATGAAATATTTGCATTTTTCTAGATATTGAGAAGTTATGTTTTGTTTTTGAAACATGATTGGGTGACTTTTAGTGCAGTGCGCGCAACCCAGGCTTAAAAGACAGTGTCTAGCAGGACCTAGAAAACAATGCAAGACAGGATCGAGCTGAAAGCATGTTCTCCCATACCTGCGCTGATTTTCTCTCGAGCCTTAAGGCCCTGACACACCAAACCGACATCAAAGAAGCAGCGGCGACGAAGGCCGACTGTCGCGTCGCCTCACGTCGCCTGTGTCTGGTCCAAAAAGTTGCACTTGAACACACCGCAAAGACTACAGCCAATGGCCAACTAGCACGTACGTTCTGCGCCTGCGTGAGGGGAAATAACTCTCCATACCAGCAGGTGGCGGTAGTCTGTATTTGTCATTCAAAAAGGGAAACCGGAAGACCTAGGACTGCGGATATACAAACCGTAAACAAAGCAGCGTTTGCTTACCATTTTCACACCACTCTCGCTCATCACAGACGTGATGTTGAACACTGTCAATGGAAGGCCTAATTAAAGGAAAAATGACAAAATGCTTAGAGATGAAATAGCATACCAATATTATATGCTATCATATATGTCTGTTTTAATGTAATAAGTGATTTTAAAATGTCACTAGTGTAACCTAATGTAACCAGAGCAGCCTATATTTTTAGGAAGGAGGTTGAAAAGAAAAACATACCTGCAGCTCACAAAGGTAGCAATAACTAGTGATTAGTGGACACACTATATTACAGTCATATTCCCATTAAGTTAGTGAAGACCAACAGAAACAGAAATTTCTCAAGTATCAACAACTACCAGACATTTACAGTATCTATACCAATTGGTCCCATCATCATGTTTTGTCTGAGAAAACAATCTATTTCATTATTTCAACAAAACTATTTTGTTAAATATTTTTTGCCCAAACTAATATTAAAGTAGTACTGATAATTTTGCACTCAAAAGAGTATTGATAAGTATTGGTATCGATAAGCAGTATCAATAGTGGTATTGGTTTTAATAAAATCCTAACCATACCCATCCCTAGTTGTAGAGACTAACTAACTAACAGATGCAGTTTTCTCATGACATGGCTCGCCATTGTACCCCTTTCTCTCTTGTTTTAAGCACTTCTTTCATGGTGACTTGACTTGTGACTTGCTTGACCTGAGCAATGACTTGACTTGTCTTGCTTGACGTTTAGCAGTGACTCGACTTGACTTGCTTGAGTCTAAACACAGTGACTTGGGACTTGCTTGAGACTTGAAGGTTAAGACTTGAGACTTGCTTGTGACTTGCACATGTGTGACTTACTCCCACCTCTGCCTATTTATACTCACTGTTAGCAGTAAGAGGCCTAGCAACGGAGCTCGCCGTTTCAACCAACAACTGATTCGGGAGTCAATGTTCTCTGTGGGTCCAAGTACTACAGGTAGAGAAACAAATTAAATATTGGTCCAAAATCACCAAACGTATCTTTTAAAAAGTACTATCATTTGGTTTGATATTATCATGTCAATGCAAATTTATTTATATAGCCCTTAATTGCAGTTACAATCTCAAAGAGCTTCATAAAGCCCCCCATTATGAAAACAATAAATGAAAATGACACCTCCAACCTTAGACTCTCAATGAGAACAAGGAAAACCAGCAGTCAACCAAGGATTTAAATGTCCTACTATCCTTCAAAAAGTACCATTATATGATTTTACGGTGCCAATCATTTCATAAGAGTCGATCTCACTTGTTTTCAACTTTTGAAATGAAACCTTTCAAAGGTAGTTTCTGCCCCTCTGGGAGCCAGGATAATACAATCGTGATAAACTTGATTTATAGCACTTTTCAAACCAGTTACAACGCTCTTTACAAGCCGTAAATAAAAAACAGCAACATATAAATCAACAGCAAAAGCAATGAAAGCAAAGTCAGAAATATAAAAGCACGGTAAGAAACATAAATAGGAGGTCAAAACTATTCATTAAGGTCATTACATAAAAGCAAGTCTATAAAAATGAGGTTTTAAGAAGTGATTTCATTTCAAGATGGTACTGATTGAACAGCCTGAGCTCCTCAGGCAGGTCGATCCAAAGTCCAGGAGTCCCAATGGCAAAGAACCGATCACCTTGTTTTTAAAGAAGACTTCAATGTTTAAGGATGTTTTCATGATCTTTGAATCTAGCATCATTAAGACATTAGTATGACTTAGTATGAGCTTTATTTCCATTTACATCAGTACATTTTACAACAAGGCTTGATTTGTTACCTTTTGTTAGTATTTACTCAATGGTTTACATACATTTCATTACATTTATGTCATTGTAGTTATAATGGGTTAAGACATTTCCAAAAAGCTTATTTTACATGTATAAAAGCCCAAACTTGTTATAACAAAAAATTCAAAATTGTATTATTTAAACATTTTACACTTTGGCTTTTCAGAAATTAAGATGTATCATCTGACAATTCATGTTAAAAAATAAGGAGAAGAAAGAGGGGAACAAATAGGAGAGATGAAATATGACAGGAGAATCATAAACTAATAATGTTGCAAAATCTAAAGTCATAAAATGGATGCTAAAGATAAAAAAAATGCAATAACAGAGATATTAAATGGATATGAAAATATAGCAAATGAAAGATATGAACAGTGTCAGTTTGTAAAATTAAGAATCTGACGGCTGTGTGTGTTTGGATTTCTCTGGGGGGATGGATTAGGCTTGAGAGTCTTCAGTCTTTTATACCCCTAATCTTTTAGATTAGTTTCAATGTATTTCTGCATCTGAGAGAAACAGCAAAGAAGAAACAAATGTGATGAGGTAGATTTGAACCGACAACACTCAAGTACATGGCGTCTTCTGCATCACTGAAACACTCGTTTTCATTTACTTTTCTTACATTTTAAAAATGAAACTGATGCTCTTATCCAGTGAGACTGTAGAATAAGCTTCAATTCCTTGATCACCAACATGACACCCAACCAAAAATAAGCAGTGCATTTTGGATCACACTGACTGGACCAGATCTGATATCGGTCAGTAGATCTCGGTCTACTGTACTATGTGTGCATATAGGTGTGTGTGTGTGTGTGTGTGTGTGTGTGTGTGTGTGGATATTGGTGTAGGTATCCGCCATTTTTTTAAAGCCCCTATGTTTAAAATATTTACCTCATTACATCATTCTCAACTTAATTTTGATAGCATAGCTGTAGAAAAATAAGACCATCGTGGTGAAAACTGGTTAATTCTATGTGTTGCTCTCTATGTGCACATTGTATTTGTCCCAGGGACAAATTTGGTGCAAACTGTCCAGGGCTGACTTACAAAGATAGAGCCTCAACCAAAACAGAAACTCACTTTGAGGAGGACTTACTTTGAATTACTCTGCTTGTTTGTATGGAAACAAACACACAGACAAATCCACATGCTGTACAGTCCCACAGCGCCTAGCTAGGTGTGCAGCATCAACTGTTGCTGTAGTTGAAGTTACTACAGTCCTGGAATAATCAGGATAACTTAGCTATGCTAATGATAAAAACGGATTCGACATCAAATTGAAGCTTGAAGACTGTGCTCCAAAATAGGGATGTATTGGCGTGTTTACCAATAGGCTGTGAAAGTTAGATTCAGCAGCAGCACCAGGCTCCGCCCTGGCTCAATTTTATTGGTTTGAAGCATGATGGCAGTCCATAGCGTCTCCGCCCTTTTCTAACCAACTGTTCTGCTTGAATTTCTGCACACCTCCGTTAGTTTGACACGGATGTCTGGCTACGTGAGGTTACTGACTCCCTTACCTCGCTAAAGTTTAAAGCTGCAATAAGCGATTTTACGACCACTAGAGGGTGACAGAACCCGCAACACATTTGTAAATAAAGCACAGCAAAACTACTGGACTACAGAAGTCCCGAAGGACAAACAAAGGCTAATAGCTAAGCTAACTGTACCTACAGAGAAGTGTCACCGGTTACCAGTCTCACTTTGCCAGATTTTTCTCCCGCTGAAGGTTACATGTCCCACAATGACAAGTGAAGAGGTAGGTAGCAAGTTTACTAGTTTAAAAAGTTTACTCGCTCGCTTCATCGATTCCGCCATTAAGATAATTTTTTTTCAGGAATGGGAGGGGGAGAGTGCCACTTTCAAACAGCGAGGGAGGAGACAAGCTAGTTTTAAAAAAAATAAAAGCTACCGAATGGGTCGGGAGGAGCTTGGAGTCGGTCTGGGTTTTGACAACAAGCTTTAGAAAAGAGGTGAAAACAGCGACACAGCTGGCTGCTGTGTGGACACTGGTTTATATCATTATGTCTCAATGAAATCTCCACATAGCACACGTTAGTTTCAGGATTGGTTGTATGGTCTGAAATCGCTTATTGCAGGTTTAAGCAAAACGCCTTCAGAAATGAGTCCAAAGCACTTACAAGAGAGCTAATAAGGCCTATCTCTTTGTAGCGGCCTCTATTTGAATCAAAGCATTTTTCATTGACATTCCCCTCACCAGCCAAAAGATTTCACTCTCACTTTCCTCCCTTCAGGACTGAAGACCAGTAAGGGAGTTATTAAGAAGCGGTGTAACTTTCCTAAGTGGCCGGCGAGTGAACGGGAGTGTTTGATGGGTAAATTGGGAGCCGTGGGGGCCGGGGACTCCACAGCCTTGAGACTCAGCGCCATGCCAACGCCGAACAATCTGTAATTGGCACCAAATAGAGACACCCGACTGTCACCCATACGGAGAGCCAGAGAAAGAGAGGAACAGAGGAGTTTAAATAACAAGATGGCAAGACCAGCGAGAGATCTGGTACTATGACTATAAACTGATTCTCTCTTCTCTCTGTTGTTCCTCCCCCCCCTCTTCTTTCCATCTGTCTCTCTTTCTTCCTCCAGCTCTCTGTCTCCATTTCCCCCCTTCTTTCTCTTTCTTTCCTTCAGCTCTCTCTTTCTGTATTATCCTCAATTTCTTTCTTTGTCTAGTTTCCCCCTTATTTCTCTTTCTTCCTCCAACTCTCTCTTCCTTTAGTTTTGCAATTCTTTTTCCCTTGCTTCCTCCAACTTTCTCTTTCTCTATTATTCTGGCGTTCTTACTCTTATCCTCCCTTCAGTTCTTTCTCTCTTCCTCCCACTCTCTCTTTCTCCATTTCCCCCCATGGTTCCTCTGTTTCTTTCCCCAACTGTTTCTCATTCTTACTCATACTTACTCCTACAATTCTTTCTTTTTTCCTCCAACTCTCTTTCTGTTTCCCTTCCTTCCTTTCTTTCTTTCGTTCTTTCTTCCTCCAATTCTTTTTGTCTTTCTTTTTCCAACTCCCTATTCCCCCTATTCTTTCTCTTTCTTCCTCCAAATCTCTTTCTCTATTATGCCCCATTGTTTTTCTCTTTCTTCCTCCAATTCACTCTGTATTATCTCCACTCCTTCTCTCTTTCTCCCTCCAACTCTTTCTGTCTCCATTATCCACCAGTTTCTCTCTCTCTCTCTCTACTTCGGTCTCCATCCAATTTTTTTCTCTATTCTCTCCAACCACTCTCTGTCCTATTTTTCCTTTCTCTCTCTCCACTGTTCACTTTTTTCCTCTCTTACTTTCTGTTTTTTCTCTCTCTCTCTCCCCTAAACTGTTTCCTCTCTTCTTGTTAATGAAGAAAAAGAAAGACTTTTAATGTTCTTTAATGAGACATATCACTGCAAAACAGAGGGAAAAGTTACTAAAATCACCTTAAAAACTCCTACACACACCTACACACGCACGCATAAAAAAGCAACATTAACATTATCTACAGTGCCAACGGCCCTCCCAGGTACAATCAACATTTAAATACATCCAGTCAGACCCTCCCCTGCCACCATATTGCATTCTGCAGCCCCCAAACCCTCATAAATGTGACAATATCATTTTTTAAACAAAAATACATGAACTCCACCCTAAGGCGAGCAGAGACCTTCTCTTTCAGCATTACCATCACCAACGGTTAAGTTTAGGCAAGTAAAACAACTTTGGTTAAGGTTAGGGATAAGGTCATGGTTAAGTTTAGGCAAATAAAACAACTTGGTTAAGGTTAAGGTTATGGTTAGGGTTAGGTTTGTAAAAAGTTATCCCATGACTCCCCCCTGCCTCATCCAATGACTGGACAGTTGTCTATGGAGGGTTAGGGTTAGGCTTAGGCAAGGGCGTAGGTTTGATTTTGACATTGGTAGGGACACAAATGGGGGAGGTCCGGAGGGGATGTAACCCCCACTGGAAGCTGAGGCGTTTTGCATTTATGATAGACTTCTGACCGCCATTTCATATCATCTAGATCAGTGATTCTCAACCTTTTTCATATCGAGGACCCCTAGTTTAGTCCACATTAGAGCCATGGACCCCCATTTGATGAGATTTTGTCTCTCGGCCCCAAATC